>NW_028240999.1:0-41363 GCF_964263255.1 Lissotriton vulgaris
GAATGGTGGCGCCCATACGTTTCAGAATCCTGCGCCATGCTAGAACGGTGCAGTCCACTGTAGTGGGGTCGCGGTCAGTGACCCGCGTATCCAAGTAGAGGTAGCCAGACGGTTTTTCAGGTCTCATGTAACCGTCTTCAACAGCAAGGTGAGCCATAAAGGGAGGAGGGTGGAGCCAGTAGGCGGCAAAGTGGCCCTGCGCACAGTCATAGTAGAGGCGGAAGTTAGGCACGTCAAAACCCCCCTGATGGTAGGTAAGCATGAGAGTTTTTAGTCTGACCCTGGCCTGCTTTCCTCCCCATATAAGCCGGGATATCTGGGAGTCAAGGGCCCGGAAGAAGTATGCTCCAGGGCTGTAGGGGATATTAGTAAAGAGGTATAGCAGCTTGGGGAGCACCACCATCTTGATTAGAGAGATCCGCCCCGCCATAGACAGAGGGAGGTGGATCCACTTAGTGACACTGTCTGTCAGCTTATCAAGGACTGTGCCGTAATTTGCTCGCATAAGGGCTTTCCGATTTCTGGTGATATTTATTCCTAAATATTTTAGTTCTTCGTTTTCCCATACTAACGGGTAATCAAGAGGAAACTGTTGGGTCTTGTCTGTAAGGGGGAAAAGGGATGACTTCGCCCAGTTTATCTGTATTCCCGCGATGGCGCCGAATTTGGTGACCTCGCGCAAGATGGGATTTAAGTTTTCCTGTGGCTTATGAACATATAGTGTCATATCATCAGCATATAATGATATGAGTAGTTGTCGTTCAGGGTAGATAAGGGATCTGTGATTGTGGCTCTGCCGGAGTTTGGCAGCCAGGGGCTCAATTGCGATCGCGAAGAGGCCCGGGGAGAGTGGGCATCCCTGTCGAGTGCCTCTATATATTTCAAAGGGGACTGAGCGTGCGCCATTTAGGAGGACAGAGGCTTGTGGTTTACGGTACAATAGACAAATCCAGTCCAGGAAGCTAAAGGGGGTACCCATTCTTTCCAGCAGGTTTAGAAGGTAATCCCACTCTAGGGAATCGAACGCCTTTGTGGCGTCCAGGAATATCGCAGCGGCCTCGCAGTTGGGGTCTATGTCCTGCAACACCGCCTGGAGAGTGCGGAGGTTGTGAGAAGTGGCGCGATTTAGGACGAAGCCCGCCTGGTCCGGCAGGACCAGGCGCTCCATCAATAGATTGAGGCGGGTCGCTAAGATCTTCGCTAGTATTTTGACGTCAGTATTTAACAGGTAGAGGGGTCTGTACGAATCGCAGTGCTCCGGTGGTTTACCCGGCTTTAACAGGGAGGTAATTAGGGCTTCCCGCATACTTGTCGGTAAAATGCCGTCCTCTATGGCCGAGTAGTACACATTTTTGAGAATCGGGCCAGTAAGTATATAAAAGTTTTATAGAAGTCTATCGGTAGGCCATCAGAGCCCGGGGCCTTGCCCGATTTCATGGACATGATGGCGTCTTTGATTTCATCCACTTCCAATTCCAGGTGCAAAAACATTTGTTGGGTCGGGCCGAGCCAAGCAATCGCGGTGTCGTCTAGGTAGGTAGAAAGATCCAGCGGTGTCTGCCTATGGGAGGTGTATAGTGTAGCGTAATGATCCGTAAGAACCTTGAGCTGGCCTGCGAGGTCTCTCTGGGGCGTCCCATGACAATCAAGTAATGTAGTGACAAAGTTGCTGTGTCTGGGCGGCCTGATTGCAGAAGCGAGCGCTCTACCCGGTCTGTCCCCCTCTCCGTATATCCGTGCTGTAAAGGGTTTCCCCATGAATTTACATTCTTTGTCTGCAGCCTCAGAGTAGTCATTAATTTTTTCCCTGAGTTGAGCTTTGACTTCGTGTCCGCCTGACCCTTGGGAAATTTCGCTCTCCAGTCTGCCTATTTCCACTTCCAGTTTCCGCAAGTCACCGCGAAGGGCCCTGAGGACTCCCTTGGAGATGCACCAACCGCGCACAGTGACCTTGAACGCCTCCCAGACGGTGGTAAGACTGGAAACTGAGTCGACATTGCGGTCAAAGAAATCCGATATGTCTTGCTCTAGGTCAGCTTTATGATATTCCCCTGAGGCGGAAAGCCGGGGGCTTAGGGCCGGAGCTTGAGCCAATGTTTTAAACTTTGGATTTGGACGCTTGCACTTGTGTTTTTGCTGATTTATTTTTGTTTTTAAAAACTGCTGCTAATTGTGATTTACCGATTTTTAAAACTGTTGCTAATTTGTTGAATTACCGACACGATTTTTAATTGTGCACCTACCACTTCAACCTTATTCACAAACGCAGGCGGGGGGCCTCGGGTCCTCGGACTGTCCTGTTGTCATCTGCCGACCCTCCGCACAGCCGATTGGACGCTGACGCGGAAGGGGGCACAGAAACAGCCATCTTGGAGGGAGGGGAAGGTCTGCGGACTAGTTCTCGCAGCCTCACGCCCTCCTCACGCCCCATAAAATGATCATGAGATCTCGCCCGCGCAGCGGGCGGGCGCAGCGGGCGCGCCGGCGGCGCGCCGAAGGCGCGCCAAAGGCGGGCCCGTCTGCGCCCGTCCGCGCCGGACCCGCGCCCAGCGCCATAACCCCTGGCAATTTTCCTCCAGACCCCAGCAAGAGATTGTGCTATGACCATAAGCAGCTCTGGGAATTAGGGGGGAACAACCTGATGAGCGGATGTCAGCGGATGGCCCCGGATAAAGATCTACAGGTGGGGTTACACTGCTGTACCTCTTGTAAAGCTACGTTCCCTCCCATTACTGGGGATAGAATCAGAGCCCTCTCTCAGACTCCCAGGCAGACGAATAGACGATGAAAAATTACCATTAACTGTATATTAATTAACGCTAGGTCCCTGGTAAAGCACAGCATGGAATGCGCCGATTTGATTCTCGACTCAAACGCACAAATTGCCTTTGTCACGGAGACTTGGACGGACGCAGCTTCAGGTCCTGACCTGGTAAAAGCAACACCGCCTAATTTCCTTAATTTCGTCTTGGATAGACCAAAAAAGAGGGGTGGAGGGATGGCTATTATTTACCACTCATCCATCCAAGGGCACTTTTTTCCTACTTCCTCCGGGGCGTGTGAGGCCCTGGGTTTTAAGCTGGATCTTTCCAACCACTACTCCTTCAAGGGATGTCTGCTTTACAGACCCCCTGGGGCGAAGTCCCGCTTTCTTGATACAGTGGGCAGTATTTTAGAGGAGGCGGTTGGGGCTGATTCCTTCACTGTGCTGGGGGATTTTAACTTCCATCTGGAAGATCCCGCTGACTCTGATACCTTGGCCTTATTAGACATTATGTCTGTAGTGGGCCTGATCCAGTCGGTAGTAGGTCCAACCCATCAGGCAGGCCACACTTTAGATGGAATCTTTACCAACAGTCCTGATTTTATGTTTCAAATAGCCGAACCTCTACCCTGGACAGACCATGGGGTGGTGCGGTTCGCCATCCTTATTCCTCAGGCTAAAACAGTGACAGATGAGGGTCATACTAGCAGTATGTGTAGGCCTTGGAAAAACATCAAAGGAACAGACTTGGAGGAGTTGCTCCTGGCCTCTGGCCCGGCCCGACCGACAGACGTAAATACAGCTACTTCTGAGTACACAGACTGGATTGATCACGCCTGCCTTAAGCTGGCCCCCCCCAAACGATGTCGACCCGCTAGGTCGGCGCCATCAGCCCCCTGGTACTCGGACGTCCTTAGAGAAGCTAAATTAGCATGTAAAAAACTAGAACGGAGCTGGAGGTCCACCTATTCCGAGTATGATAAGGAAAGGCTTAGAGCCGGCCAAAGGGTCTATAAAGATGAGATCAGGCAAGCGAAGAGGGTATACTTTACGGACCGCATTGAGAAGGCTAAGAACTCAACAAAAGAACTCTTTGATACCGTCACCAGTCTTGCCTCTCCGAAGGCGGTGACGGTCCCGCCCAACCCAGAACTCTGTGAGTCCTTAGCAAAGTTCTTTCAGAATAAAGTTCAGGTAATATTCACCTCTCTTGAACCTCAGGTGGCCCAGAGCCTCCTGGAAACTCCCCATGGGAATTCCCATGCGGGATTTACGGGGGCTACTCTCTTGACCTTTAACCCTGTGGAGGCAGAGGAAGTAGCAAAACTGTTGCTAGCCACCAAATCAGGTTCACCTTACGATCCTTGCCCCACCTCTATTGCAAAACTGGCGGTTGCTCCTATCGCGAACCAACTGGCAGGGATTTTCAATTTGATGTTTGAGAAAGGTAACTTCCCTAAGAGTTGGAAACGGGCCTCAATTAGCCCGCTCCTTAAAAAACCCTCCCTTGACATTTCGGACCCCAATAGCTATAGACCAATATCCAGGTTGCCACTGCCTGCTAAATTGGTTGAGAAAATTATGAACTCCCAACTCTGCTCCTTTTTGCGCAATTCTAAAGGTCTTGACTCAGCACAACATGGTTTCAGAGAGGGTCACAGCACCGAGACCGCTCTTATCAAATCCACAGAGGAGATCCGGAAGGTGCTTGACGAAGGGGGCCAGGCAGTGCTGATTCTTTTAGACCTGTCAGCAGCCTTCGATACTGTCCACCATGCATTGTTATTAGATCGGCTGGAGGGCTGCGGGGTTCGAGGCCAAGCACTTAAGCTCCTGGAGGCATTTTTAACGGAGCGGGTACAAGTGGTGGCCATGGGGGAGTATGAATCAAGACCTTTCGAGCTCCCGGGGGGGGTCCCGCAGGGATCCTCCCTAAGCCCCACTTTATTCAACATCTACGTTGCCGCCCTTGCCCCAGTAATCAGATCCTTCGGGTTCGAGTTAACATCATACGCCGATGACACCCAGATTGTGGTCTCGGTGCTCCCGGGGACTGAGAGGGAGGTGGCAGGCAGATTCCAGGATTGTATGTCTGCAGTCAGCTCCTGGATGGCAAAAAGTTGTTTAAAATTGAATTCATCAAAGACAGAGGTGATCATTTTTGGCCCAAGCACTAATCTTTGGAGCCCTAACTGGTGGCCCACTGATATGGGGTCTCCTCCCATCCCTGTAACAAAGGTGAAGAATTTGGGGGTTGTCATTGATAACCTTCTCACCTTTAAACCCCAAGTCAATGCGATGAGTTCCTCAGTACATTACATTCTGAGAATTATCAGAAAGGTTCTACCCTACCTTCCTGAGGGCAGTAGAAAGTCGGTGGTGACAGCCCTCGTTCTATCTCGCATCGACTATTGTAATAGCCTTTTTCTCGAGGCACAACAGGGAGTGCTTAACAAGCTTCAAGTTTTACAAAATGCGGCCGCCCGCTTGATTGGGGGCTTGCCCAGATTTTCCTCAGTCTCCAAGGAATTGGTTAAACTTCACTGGCTTCCGGTACGGAAGCGAATCAGGTTCAAGGCCCTCTGCATTGTCTTTAAGGCACTGCATGGCCTTGGCCCAGTGTTCCTTCAAGATCTTTTTCAGTGGTATAGACCAGGTAGACAACTGAGGTCGGCCAGTCTGGGGCTGGTCAAAACCACCCGGATCAAGAGGGCACGCTGGGGCGGAAGGAGCTTTGTCAGGGGAGCTGCGATGGCGTGGAACTCCCTTCCTCTCTCCCTCAAACTCAATACAAATCTCCTGGCATTCAGGAAGGAGCTAAAAACATGGCTATTCTCCCAATAAATACCTTGATTCTCGCTTCTCTGGAATTATCACTTCAGCGCCAGGACGCCGATTGGCAATAGCGCGCTTTATAAGTGTAAAAAATAAATAAATAATAAATAAATAAAGGCTGAATCAGTTAGGTGTGCATGGTTCAGGCGCCAGCTTAGGTAAGGGGAAGCATCTAGGGGAACGCGTAGTGTCAATAGAACCGGTGAGTGGTCCGAGAAGGTGCGGGGAAGGTGTTGTGCCTTGACAAGCTATGGGGTGAGACCAGCGGAAAGAAAGACATAATCAATGCGTGCCCAGGTGGAATGGATTGCGGAGAAATGTGTACCCTGTCGAAGAGAAGGGTGTAAGTGCCTCCATGTGTCAGTCAGGCGGTGCTCTTCTACAATGCCCAGGAGGGTGCGTTGTGTGTGCGTATAATGACTGGCTTGCGGGTGCGACCTGTCCACTGCAGGGATCAGTGCAGTGTTAAAGTCCCCGCCGAGAACTATGTGAGATATGCCAAGGGTTTGTATCTTGCCCCACATGGTGAGGAGGGCATCAGGGTCGTCAGTGTTGGGGCCGTAATAGTAGGCGAATAGGACAGTGTGTGAGTGTAGTTTCCCCCAAATCAAACAGTATCTTCCATCAGAATCTACCTCTGAGCCAAACGGGGTGAACACCATACCTCTTTTGACCAGGACAGTGGTGCCTCTAGCATAATTTGAGTAAGATGAGAACACTCTGCATGATGCCCATCAGGAAGCAAAAGAGGGGGACGTAGTAGGCACTAAGTGAGTTTCTTGCAACAAAGCGACCGAGACCCCATGTCTGTCCATATATCCCAGTATCTGTCGCCTCTTCCTAGGGTTATTCAACCCGCGTACATCCCATGCTACAAGCTGAAATTGCACAGCTGGTTGCGAGTTGTTCACGTCACCCATCCCACCCTAGAAATGAAAACATGGCACATGCATGCAGCGCTCAACAGCAAACAGAACATAGCAGTAAAACCAGTACTTTCGCATAGCAGACTTTCCAAGGCATTCCTCAAATTCCCAGTGATGTCCACCGCGGCTGCGCAGGTGGACCTAAAACAGGTAATATACCTAACTTGTCCGGCAACCCCAACAGGCCGGTAATGCAAAACAGCAGTAGCTCGTGACGTGTTGTGCAAAAACACAATGTGAGCTATCTCAGTATGAAGACAAATAAAGTCCCCACCCACACCGGCATTCCCAACTGGCCGGGAATCAAGGACTCCCTTTCCCCTCCCAAACTTTAACAACCCCAGAACAAAAAATACGATAAAGGTTTGTAGGGGATCACCCATTGGGGACGGATATCCAGGGGCGCCAAACCTGCCCACCACCTCCTTGCTTTCACCCGCAAGACGCACGGAGGCCCTAGCTATCCTATGCGGGACGGAGGTGGGCGACCAAGCACTTTCTCAATCTTAATCCAGTGAGATTTAAAACAGAAATTGTACCTCACCAATGAACGCAGATTTAAGTCACGTGGAAGGCCTCAGGCAGCGTCGTTCTGATCAAAGCGGTATCTCAGTTTGTCAGTCTTGTTGAGACATAGGGGACTGCGATCTGGAGCGTCGGGTTTCACCCTTGTCCCCGGCGCGTTCTTTTTGGTGGCGCTTAAGGAAGTCCTCCACCTGTTGCGGATTTAGAAAGAAATGTTGTGCACCCTGGTGCGATATTTTCAGTTTGGCCGGGTAGAGCATGGCATAAGGAATTTCCAGGGATTGGAGTTTCTTCTTCACCCCTGCGAACTTACGTCGAGCCTCTTGGACTGAGGGGGTAAAGTCAGGGAAGAAAGAGAGCGTTGTGTTGCCATATGTCACTGTTCCCACCTCCCTCGCTCTGCGCAGCACTGCATCTCTGTCTCTGTAATTTAGGAAGCGGGCGATGATTGGCCGCGGCTGGGCACCTGGTGGAGGGCGGGCAGCGAGAGATCTATGAGCTCTCTCCACTATGAGGTGCGGGGAGGACTCTCTACCAAACAGTTCCACGATTAGTTTTTCCACAAACACCTCCATTTTACCTGTGTTGGTGGACTCTGCAAGTCCCAGGACGCGAACGTTGTTGCGACGGGACCTCGCTTCTAAATCCTCGTTCTTGTCCGCTATTATTTTGAGCAGTCTGTCCATCTGCGTGACTTGCTTGGTAGTGGAGGCAGCGCCATCTTCAAGTACCGATATCCTGTCTTCAGTCTCCTTGATACGAGTGTCATGGTGTTCAAGTTTCGCGACGACACTGTCCATGCGTGTATTAATGGTGTCTATTTTGGCATCAATCGTGGAGAGGCTCTGTCTCATGCCCAGCAAGAGCGTTTTCCAGTCTTCTTCCTGGGGCGCAGAAGCGGTGGGGCTGTCCGCTCCCTCCGATTGCGTTTTGGACGCCTTTTTCTGGGTTTCAAAGGGTATTTTTGACTGTCTAGCGTCATTGCGACCCATGTCGCGCCGGGGAGTCAGCGATGTTGCGGCCAAAGAGGAAGCCTGGTCGCGGGGCGTTAGCGACCGAGTGGCGGGCTGAAAGTGGCGGGAGACGAGTGCCACAGTGCCAGCGGGGCGCAAGGCTGCAAGTGTTTAGGAGCCTGGCTGGTGCGCATCTCCAGCGTCGCGCAGCTTCCAGGTCCCAGGCTGCAGGAGAAGTGGTCGTGTGGGTCGTCCGATTTGTACCAGCCGCCAGCCCGACCCAGTACCACCAATGTAGGGAGAGAGCAGCTTGCAGTCGGAGAGGTGGCTCACAGGCGCTCGGGTGCCACTAGGCGCGTTTGCAGGGTTAACGCTATCGCTCCCAATCGAGAGAAGAGGAGGGTATAGGCCCGGCAAGGGAGGTCAGAAGGGCCCAATAGTAGGCGAGCCTGATCGCAGGCCTCCGTGGGTGTGCGTTGCATGGTCCCTCAGAGGCAGGAGGCAGGGGGGCCAGAGCTCGAGCCAGTGTTATGGCGGCCGCTCCGGTTCCGAAACAGTCCGGTCGCACGCCACAGCGCTGTGTGGAGTAGGTGCCGGAGTCAAGGAGGGTCTCGCAGGACAGTTGACAGCAGGGCGTTTAGATGAAGCACAGCAGGTGTAGCGCGGGCCGCCCCCGAGCCAAACCGTACATAGGGGCCCCAAGGATGGCAAGGATTCTGGGGAGGGGGGGCAGCGCGTATCAGCCCACTTCCGGTCGGTGTCGCTGAAGGCGGCAGGAGGGTCGCAAGGCTCACCCACCTCTCCCACGTTTGGGGGCTGCACCACGTGTCCTCCAGCAATGGCGGTGAAGATGCTCCCAGACGACCGGCCGAGGGGGGGGGTCCCCCACGATGAATCAGCCTGGGAGGAGCTGCGGGAGGAACTCTGGTCTACACTGGCTCCGCAGCAGGCGTGAGGGGCCCAGTAGGTAAGCGCTGTGGGGGGTTGCATAATGCCCAAGAGTGAAGCGCAGAGTTGAGGGCTGCCCCGGAGGCAGAGTTCAGCAGGTCCCTTCTGGCTCTGAGCTGATAGGCCGCAAGCCTCGGCCTGAAGTGAAGCTGGGTCCGGTGACACAGTCCTGCGGCAACTCCTCCAGACGTACGTAGGTATTTCAGGCGTATTGTAGGCGGCCTCCGGTAAATGCCGCGAATCAGGGGCCAGAAGTGTGTTGAGGCTCGGGGGGGGGGGGGGAGCAGTGCGAGCCGGCCCCTCCGCCGAACGAAGACGCCACGAACAACCGGCGGCGGGGGTCCTGAGGCGACGCGCACCACACCAGCAGTCGCAGAGCAGATATCAGCTCCCGGGAGATTTGCAGCAAGCGATAGTGCCGGGGAAAGAGAGGTCTTCCGGCCGGCGTGTGTAGGCCCAGAAGCACCGGACTTTCCCGACTGCCAGATCCGTCGGCAGTGGTCGGGGTCCTGAGGCGACGCGCGCCACACCAGCAGTCGCAGAGCAGATATCAGCCCCCGGGAGAGTTGCAGCAAGCGATAGTGCTGGGGAAAGAGAGGTCCTCCGGCCGGCGTGTTTAGGCCCAGAAGCACCGGACTTTCCTGACTGCCAGATCCGTCGGCCGTGATCCGGGGTCCTGAGGCGACGCGCACCACACCAGCAGTCGCAGAACATATATCAGCCCCCGGGAGAGTTGCAGCAAGCGATAGTGCCGGGGAAAGAGAGGTCCTCTGGCCGGCGTGTGTAGGCCCAGAAGCACCGGAATTTCCTGACTGCCAGATCCGTCAGCAGTGATCGGCCCCTCCAGCATCAGTGACAGTCAAGGGAGAACTGCTCCGTGGCTTCCGATCCCGTAGCCCTCAGGGGGAGATCTTGGTATTGATCTGTCCGTCTCGGCGCCAGGAACAATCCGGGATATAACACAAGCCGTTTGCACTGGAAAGGATGGTGAAGGATCGTGTGAGAGCGCTCGGTCAGTCGGGTGCCTCACACCAGTGCGGCCATCTTGGTTTGGTGCCACCTAGCGCCCCGTTACTGAAACTGGTTACACTGATTTCCCATAATGAACAGTTTTGGGAAATAGTAGAATGCATTAACACGTTACTAAATGATGCTGCAGCTGCAAAGAAATGGTACCTGAAATTCTACAGTAGTTTAGCTAAATGTTTTTTTTCTGCATAGAGTTGCCAATTTAGATGCTTTGGGTACTTTGCACTGCTGATCAGTGTCAAAGTACAAGTGTTCCCTGTGTAAAGTGTAATGGTAATTGGTTGGCCATGATTGGTATGTTTGCCTTACTAGTAAAGTCCCTAGTGATGTGCACTGCGTGTGCCAGGCCTAGTAATGCAAAGGTGCGCGGAGAAAGGAACTCAGGCCGGCAGTGTAGGGCCTGCGCGCAGTTTGCTAAGTTAGGATGTTGTACTGACAATTGCAACCACTTGTCAGCCCTCATTTTCCCTTTTGCGTACACAGTGGGCACCCCTGTGGTAGGTCCCGGGTAACCTCTGGGCAGGGTACAGTGTAAGTAAAAGGCAGGTCATATACTGAGGTGTGTGCTACTTCGTGACAGGAAAAAACACTCCTGCCATCCTGCCCATAGAACAGAATGGGGGAGACTGGGTATTGTGTTTGTTAGCCTAATTTCCCATAGGTTTAAAATGGAGAGGTGAAGTTTAGTATGTACGAACTCACAGTGTCATAACACGTCTTTCTATGAAAGCGGTTTTGTCACTGTGTGTTCAGAAGCCACTCTTTTAGAAAGTGGCTGAGTTTTGTGCCTTAAGCATTACTGTGCGTCTCTGCTGAATGTGGATTGACTGTCTGGATCTGAGAGGTGAGAGGAGCTGGGAAAGGTCTTGACCAAGGGAGGGGTTGAGATGGCACCAGCTGCTCTGCATCTGGGGAGATCAGGGAGGAGAAGCCCGGGAAGTGAAAAGGCCTGGGTTGGTTCCGTCACGAGCATGGCGGTGCAGCGCTTCACCCCCCTCCCCCCAGCTCCGCAGTGGAATTACCGCCGCTGCCAAGGGGTTAATCAAGGAAGAGGGTGTTGGGACTGTGCTTTGTGCGCTGGGTCCCCTTGCTTGAAGAAGACTGTGCTTTGTGCTGTGTCTTGTTACTCCAAGGGCCCCGAGGTGAGCTGGCTCCCTCTTTGGAAACAGGAATATAAACGTTTCTGGAGAAGATTCAAGCAACGCGGTGGGTGCGTGTTGTGGCAGATTGAGACCCTCGGAAGGTGTGCTCTGTGATCTTGGACACACGGAAAAGCGAGACTCGAACGCGCTGGGTGCATGTCGTGGTGCACATGAGGTGTTGGTGAAGAGCACCTGGTAACATGTGCATCGAAGGTGAAGTGAGTCTTGAACGCGCTGGGTGCGTGTCGTGGTGCACTACAGGTGTTAGAGGAGCACCTGGTCAGCGTGTGCATCGGAGGAAAAGTGAGACTCGGACGCGCAGGGTGCGTGTCGTGGTGCACCGTAGACACTGGTGAGAGTACCTGGTCAGCGTGTGCATCGGGGGTGAAGGGAGTCTCAGACGCGCAGGGTGCATGTCGTGGTGCACAGGAGGCTTTGGTGAGGAGCGCATGGGCAACATTTGCACTGGAAGTGGAGTGAGTCTCGGACACGCAGGGTGCGTGTCGGGGTGCACCAGAGGCCCTGGTGAGGAGCGCCTGGTCATCTAGTGCACCGGAGGCGAAGTGGGGCTCGGACACAGTGATTGTGTCGTGGTGTAGCCGAAGGCGTTGGTGAAGAGCGCCTGGATATCGGGGCACCGGAGTTGGAGTAAGTCTCAGTGAGGCAGTGTGCATGCTTTGGTGCAACCTGGGACTGTGGCGGTGATCGACTGAACATCGTGTGCATCGGAAGAAAGTGAGTCTCTGCAGCACGGTGCGCATGCCTTGGTGCCAACTGAGACCTGCTTACAATACGTAGTATCTACTAAGTAGAATCTTTACCCTGTTGGAATCATCCTCTGTAGAACCAAAAAATGTGAGGATCATAATGGACACATGCAGTCAACTGTCATCTGCACACAGAATTACTCTTCAGTGCAATGATTTATAAGGTGTTCAATACCTCTACAGACCTATGATGTATTAAGAGAACGAGTTTTGTAAACATACCCATTAGCTAGATACAGGCTGTACAAAACTGGGTAGAAAATTAATATGGTAACTACTCACCACTGTGTAAACAATAAAACAAACTAACATACTTTGAGAGCTGTTATCAGTGATGTCATCAATTATGCCATTTGAGATGCCATCAGTATTGTCATAAATTATGTTACAGAACATGTCATAAATGATGTAATATGTAAGGTCATAAGCACTGCATGATGGGGCACAGGTTGTAGTTAGCTGTGCTAACTATAACTGGTGAATTTCGGTGTTTTTTAAAAAAGTTCAAACAATGTTTTTGTTTACAAAATTTTGTTTTAAACTTTTGCAGAGTGAACTGGCCCAAGGGGAAAAGAGCCAATTGCCCAAAAAGAATGCTCTATTTTTTAACATTGGGTTCAAGGTACTCTTGCAAGAGTCCCTCAAACCCAACCGTCCAGTTATACAACCATTTTCTAACCTTAACTTCTCAAAAACTACTGAATGGATTTACATTAAATCGCAAAAAGAACAGTCTGTGGACCAAGATCTAGCTTCCTGCAGAAGTTGGTGTAATTCCATTAATCAGTTTTTGCTGTAGCCCATCCTAAAGAAGTCTATGAAAAATGCATGGGGATTTTGCGATTTGTGACCCTCCCTTTTATCTTGGCCACAGCTTGCTGTGTCACCACAAAACTTTCCAGGAAGGAGATGAGGTAGATGAACTCTTTTTTGAAAAGTTGGAAATTGGGTCAGAGTTATTACCAAAACACCCAAATACATTCTGTCTCGGAAAACAGACCTATCTATAACTTCCTAGTGACAACACCACTAGGTACGAATATGCTACTTACCAGTATGCATCTGTTCTTGGCATGTAGGGCTGCTGACATTCATATCTGTGCATAGATCGCCGCCTAGTGTTGGGTCCGGATGATTGCACATTGTTGTCCTGGAGAAGTCTTCGAAGTATCACGAGATAGTTGGCTCCTCCCCTGGACTACAGTGCGCATGGGCATCCTCTCCATCCTCAGATTGTTTTTCGCCATTGTGGCAATGATGGAGTAGATTACGTAAGTGATGACCAACAGTAATTCTGAATGCTGCAGCCGCTACAGGCGCCGGGGAGGAGGGTGGGCGATATGAATGTCAGCAGCCCTACATGCCAAGAACAGATGCATACTGGTAAGTAGCATATTCGGTTCGAGGCATGTGGGCTGATGAATTCATATCTGTGCATAGATTGCATAGAAGTACCTCCTTTTAGCGGCGGCTGCCCGTGCCAGCTGCAGCAGTCTGAAAAAGAGTCTTGAGAACAGCCTGTCCTACAGCTGCTTGCTGTCTAGAGTGTACATCTACGCAGTAGTGTTTCGTAAATGTATGTATAGTGGACCATGTGGCTGCTCTACATTTCTCTTCTAGTGGAATGTTCCCTAGGAAAGCCATGGATGCTCCTAACTTGCGTGTTGAGTGCGCACGTGGAGGAACCGTTAAAGTGCGTTTCGCTTTTTCATAACATATCTGAATGCACTTAACGATCCACCGGGCTATTCCTGACTTTGAAATGGGGTTGCCCTTATGCTGTGGAGCAAAGGCAACAAACAGTTGTTTGGTTTTCCTGAAATCTTTCATTCTATCTATGTAGTACATGAGGGCCCTCTTGACATCTAGTGTATGCAGGGACCTTTCTGCAACATTTTCAGGATTTGGGTAAAAAACCGGCAGTTCTATTGTTTGATTCATGTGGAACTGCGAGATCACCTTCGGCATAAATGTAGGGTTTGTACGTAGTACCACTCTGTTTGGGTGAACTTGAATAAATGGCTCTTGAATGGTTAGTGCCTGGAGTTCACTAACTCTTCTCAGTGAAGTTGTAGCAAAAGGGGGGTGGTCCACGAAAGGAGACCAAGTCCACATTAGTTTTCACTGTTTGTTTGTTGATGCTAACACACTCAAGAAAACTCTGGACCTCTTGAGTTTTCAAACAACAAAGTCTTTAGAGGGGATGATGAGTGTGTGCAGTGTTACATTTTAAAGTCCTTAGGCTCAATCCTTTTTTAAATGAAGAAGATCAAAGTAGCCAATTCTTTGTAGAAAAATAGTTCTTTATTAATGATGATACAAACGTGGACAGCCGACACGTGTTTCGCGCCTGTGGCGAATTGCGCCAGGGCTTTCTCAAGGCTGTAATAAATCACAATAAAACGGGTGTGAGTGTCCATCAAGTCAAAAAGGAAAGGAAGAGAGAAGAACGCCTAAGACCCCAACAGACCGTGCAAGGTTATCGAAAAGACAGAGTGGATCAAGAAGTGCAAATTCCTTGGCACCTTGGTACCAGGAAAGGAAAATACGCCCTAAGAAAAGGCAGAGAAGATCAAGGCAGAGAAAATCAGTCAAGAAAAGATTTTTCCGGAGAGTTCCACCACCTCGGATTGTGCTGAGCAGGTGCAGGGCTCCTGAGATTTTGAATTGATTTATGTGAGATACAAGACATCAAGGGGTGGGCAGATACCTCCACCAATCAAAGAGAGAGTGTTCCGTCAGTGAATGAACAAGGTACCAGGACGTGGTGAGACAGAAAAAAGAGTCAAGGAGAGGAAGACATTATCCATTTCATACCTATTTACAATTTTGCACATTGCCGCAATCTGTGCATGTTAAATTTCACCATAAATTCCGGTTTGTTAACCTGTTGACACAATGTATTTACATTTTTAGATAAAGTTTTTTTAAATAAAGTTTTTGTTAAAAAAACCCAGTTTGTATCTTGGTCATTAGAAAGCTGCATTATTTTGTTTCTCAGTCAGGAAATAATCTGGTCGGACACTTAACCAAGTTTTTAAAAAAACAATTGTGATCTTATGAAATATATGTCCATTTTTATACAGTTTAATCGTAAGTTTCTATATTTAAAGTCAATAACCTTTTCATTAGATGGCCCAATGGTGACTTCCAAATAGTGTCTTGTTAGTGGACATGATTAAATAGCAACTTGACATGTTTTTAAGAAAGCAATTATGTCAGGCCAGAGAAGATTTTACTGGATGCTTTAATCATGCTCAGTAGGTTTACTCTGAGAGGGGCGTGATCGAGACGGTTCTGTATTGAGAGCCTCGTCTAAAGGCTTATACACCGGTGCAGTTTGGAACGCCTGCTCGCTGGTGATTGGGAGCGGTCTGGCGTATGTTAGGGAGACTGTGTTCGTAATGTGGCTACGTTGTGTCCCCGCATAAAAATGACCGCGTCAGGGTTTTGGGGCAATTAGAAAGCGTTTAGCGCCTGACCAGGGTTGGATTAGGGCGCAAATGTTGTCTCCAAAGACGAGATACTATATGCAGGCAATTACAATTAAACCGAAAACGGGAATTAGCAGTGTTAAGCATCCGGGCATCGGCTTTTTGTACAAACGAGCGCTACATTTTAAGGCATAGTGGCACTTACGTATTAAGGGATCGAATCCCTGGCGTGTATCTCCAAACAGCTCGTCTCTCCCGTCGTTTCCGCGCTCTGTTTGGTTGTGTGGCTATTCCCTTTTTAACCCGGAGGTTCAACATTGACCCGGAAGTGCTAGTCAGTAGCATCGACCTGTTAGTTTTGGAATCGTCCCTGTATTACCGAGACGTGCTATCACAAAACCGAGGAAAGGGATTGGCGGTGACATTGTTATTTAGAGAAGGAAAGGGCCATTTTCCATAATCTCGGCGTCACGTTTTCAAAATCGATTGTTGGTGCGTGATGAATACAAAATCAGCGGGCCGGTAGTAAGTACATAAAAATCAAAAACGGACTCTTTAGGGATGTACAAGCATTGCGCCATATTGTACTGGCATAATGGAAAGGTGAGGGCTAAGCACAATGCCAGTCAGCATAAGATAGTGTTTATGCGGTTTTGGATTTTGACGCGAAAAGGGAACCGGTATTGATGGTCTCATATTGTTTACACAAGGCAATATATTTATTTAAGATAAGGATGGTACCACTGCTCTTATGTTTTATGTCTATACCGGTTTCAAGGCAATATATTTATTTAGGATATGGGCGTTCTAACTGGGGATGTTGCTTTGAATTTAAACCATATGTTTGAGTCGTCATGCTCAATATTGATGATGATCGATAGACATCATCAGCCTCAATACTGACGATCACTCGATGTGGCCAGGATTAAGCTTGACCGGGATGTGTCTATACTAGGAGTGGCTGTGGGTACAATACCATCTACCTAAAAATGACAGTTGTGCATCGACCTGTTCAATACTGTTAGTATACAGTTGAAGTCCATATTTAGCTATACATCAACCTGTTCAATACTATTAGTATACAGTTGTAATCCATATTTAGCTTGAACCGGAACGTAGCTATGCTGGACAAGCTGAATTCCTTCTGTTTGTCCCTGTATGTTGTACTCAGGTGTAGTTTTACTCCAACCAGTGGTGCCATTCATATTCTTGGTTGAGGCCCTTCTCAACAGTGTCCATTTTTATGATCAGTGCACTTTCCTCTCTGCGCAGTAGACGATCCACATCACCTCCACGTTTAGGTGTCTTGAGTTTTTTGATACCAACAAAAGAAAATGTTCGGTTGTGCTCGTGGTGTTGCAGAAAGTGTTCTACAAGGGATTGTCTGGTATCTGTTTTGTGGATATTGCGGTAATGTTCCTGAATGCGGATCTTTAGGGGTCGTCTTGAGCTACCAATATAATTTTTGCCACAGGGGCAAGTGATCAGGTAAATCGTATTGGTACTTTCGCAATTGATGAAGTCTCTGATTGTGTATTTTTGTCCATTGATGTTAACATCTTTGGTCTTGGACCGACCAAGTTTGCATATTGAACAGTTTTTACAGGTGTAGAAGCCTGTGGTTTGTGGTGGAAATTTCATTGGTTTGTTTTTCATCTCAAAAAATGAAGGGCAGAGTATATCGCGTAGATTCCTACATCTCGAAAAGCCTAGTTGTGGCTTAGCTGTCAGCGAGTCTTTCAAGGTTGGATTGTCCTTCAACAGATGCCAGTGTCTATTGAGTATTTTGCGGATTGTGTATTCCCCACTATGGTATTCTGTGTTGAAGCGAATTGTTGTTTTGTTCTTTTTAACCAAGTTGTTGTGGAGTAGGGATTGTCTCTCGGTTTTCAGAAATTTTTCTTGTTCTTTTAAGAGTTTATCTTCATTGTAGCCTCGTTGTTTTAGTCGTTGGGTTATGGCCTCTGAGTGGTTTTGATAATCTCCTTCTGCACTACAGTTTAGACGGGCCCGTCTATATTCCCCTCCTGGGATATTGTCAATTGTGTGTGATGGATGGCTGCTTGATGCATGGAGGATCGAGTTTGCAGATGTAGGTTTCCGGTGGATTGTCTATCGATCATCATCAATATTGAGCATGACGACTCAAACATATGGTTTAAATTCAAAGCAACATCCCCAGTTAGAACGCCCATATCCTAAATAAATATATTGCCTTGAAACCGGTATAGACATAAAACATAAGAGCAGTGGTACCATCCTTATCTTAAATAAATATATTGCCTTGTGTAAACAATATGAGACCATCAATACCGGTTCCCTTTTCGCGTCAAAATCCAAAACCGCATAAACACTATCTTATGCTGACTGGCATTGTGCTTAGCCCTCACCTTTCCATTATGCCAGTACAATATGGCGCAATGCTTGTACATCCCTAAAGAGTCCGTTTTTGATTTTTATGTACTTACTACCGGCCCGCTGATTTTGTATTCATCACGCACCAACAATCGATTTTGAAAACGTGACGCCGAGATTATGGAAAATGGCCCTTTCCTTCTCTAAATAACAATGTCACCGCCAATCCCTTTCCTCGGTTTTGTGATAGCATGTCTCGGTAATACAGGGACGATTCCAAAACTAACAGGTCGATGCTACTGACTAGCACTTCCGGGTCAATGTTGAACCTCCGGGTTAAAAAGGGAATAGCCACACAACCAAACAGAGCGCGGAAACGACGGGAGAGACGAGCTGTTTGGAGATACACGCCGGGGATTCGATCCCTTAATACGTAAGTGCCACTATGCCTTAAAATGTAGCGCTCGTTTGTACAAAAAGCCGATGCCCGGATGCTTAACACTGCTAATTCCCGTTTTCGGTTTAATTGTAATTGCCTGCATATAGTATCTCGTCTTTGGAGACAACATTTGCGCCCTAATCCAACCCTGGTCAGGCGCTAAACGCTTTCTAATTGCCCCAAAACCCTGACGCGGTCATTTTTATGCGGGGACACAACGTAGCCACATTACGAACACAGTCTCCCTAACATACGCCAGACCGCTCCCAATCACCAGCGAGCAGGCGTTCCAAACTGCACCGGTGTATAAGCCTTTAGACGAGGCTCTCAAAACAGAACCGTCTCGATCACGCCCCTCTCAGAGTAAACCTACTGAGCATGATTAAAGCATCCAGTAAAATCTTCTCTGGCCTGACATAATTGCTTTCTTAAAAACATGTCAAGTTGCTATTTAATCATGTCCACTAACAAGACACTATTTGGAAGTCACCATTGGGCCATCTAATGAAAAGGTTATTGACTTTAAATATAGAAACTTACGAATAAACTGTATAAAAATGGACATATATTTCATAAGATCACAATTGTTTTTTTAAAAACTTGGTTAAGTGTCCGACCAGATTATTTCCTGACTGAGAAACAAAATAATGCAGCTTTCTAATGACAAAGATACAAACTAGGTTTTTTTAACAAAAACTTTATTTAAAAAAACTTTATCTAAAAATGTAAATACATTGTGTCAACAGGTTAACAAACCGGAATTTATGGTGAAATTTAACATGCACAGATTGCGGCAATATGCAAAATTGTAAATAGGTATGAAATGGATAATGTCTTCCTCTCCTTGACTCTTTTTTCTGTCTCACCACGTCCTGGTACCTTGTTCATTCACTGACGGAACACTCTCTCTTTGATTGGTGGAGGTATCTGCCCACCCCTTGATGTCTTGTATCTCACATAAATCAATTCAAAATCTCAGGAGCCCTGCACCTGCTCAGCACAATCCGAGGTGGTGGAACTCTCCGGAAAAATCTTTTCTTGACTGATTTTCTCTGCCTTGATCTTCTCTGCCTTTTCTTAGGGCGTATTTTCCTTTCCTGGTACCAAGGTGCCAAGGAATTTGCACTTCTTGATCCACTCTGTCTTTTCAATAACCTTGCACGGTCTGTTGGGGTCTTAGGCGTTCTTCTCTCTTCCTTTCCTTTTTGACTTGATGGACACTCACACCCGTTTTATTGTGATTTATTACAGCCTTGAGAAAGCCCTGGCGCAATTCGCCACAGGGGCGAAACACGTGTCGGCTGTCCACGTTTGTATCATCATTAATAAAGAACTATTTTTCTACAAAGAATTGGCTACTTTGATCTTCTTCATTTAAAAAAGGATTGAGCCTAAGGACTTTAAAATGTAACACTGCACACACTCATCATCCCCTCTAAAGTCTTCTCAGTGAAGTGATAGCTACAAGGAAAGCTACTTTCCAGGTAAGAAATTGAATCTCACATGAGTGTAGAGGTTCAAAAGGAGGTCCCATTAATCTTGTAAGGACTACATTCAGGTTTCAGACTGGTGAAGGTGGATGTCTGGGAGGGATCACTCTCTTGAGTCCCTCAAGAAAAGCTTTAATAGCAGGCACTCTGAACAGCGATAGGTGCTGTCTGTTCTGCAAGTAACCTGCTATTGCTGACAAATGTATGCAGATGGAACTATAGGCTAGATTACATCTATATAGGTGTAATAGATAACAAATAATGTTCTGAATAGATGCATCTAGAGGGTTAATGTCATTATTGTTGCAGTATATGACAAACCTCTTCCATTTTGCTGCATATAATGCCCTAGTCGTGGGTCTTCTTGCTTCCTTGATGATGTCCATACATTCTGGAGGCAAGTTGAGGTATCCAAATTCTAGGACCTCAGGAGCCAGATCGCCAGGTTGAGCTGTTGCGGATCTGGGTGCTGAATTTCGCCATGGTTCTGCGTCAAAAGTCTGGGTGTTAGTCGCAGCCGACTGATGCGGCACCACGGAAAGCTCTACGAGCGTGGTGTACCATGGCTGGCGTGCCCACGTTGGAGCAACTAGGATGAGTGTCATCGAGTGTTGCTTCAGTTTGCGTGCCACTAGCGGTATCAATGGAGCTGGGGGAAAAGCGTACGCAAATCTGCCTGACCAGTTCATCCATATCGCATTGCCCTGAGACTGCGGGTGTGGGAACCTGGTGGCGAAGCTTTGGCATTTTGCGTTCTCCCTTGTAGCGAATAGGTCTATCTCTGGATGACCCCACTGTTGGAAGTACGGTTGGAGTACTGATGGATGTATATCCCACTCGTGCATCTGATGGCTGTGCCTGCTGAGCAGGTCCGCCATCTGGTTGTCCTTGCCCGGGAGGTGCTCCGCCATAAGGAACATGTTCCTCTGAATGGCCCACTTCCACATGCTCTGAGCCAGATGAGACAACTGTGGAGAGTGTGTTCCTCCCTGCTTCTGTATGTAGTACATGGCAGTCATGTTGTCCGTCCGGATCAACACGACTTTGTTGCACAAATGTACTTTGAAAGCTTTCATTGCCATGAAGATTGCCATCAGTTCTAGATAGTTGATGTGCATCTTTTTCTGCTGTGTCGTCCATAGTCCCTGCACTGTGTAATGGAGTACATGAGCTCCCCATCCCTGGAGAGATGCGTCTGTCGTCAGTATTATCTGTGGTACAGGCTCCTGGAACGGTCGGCCCTTGCAAAGGTTTTGTGGATTCCACCAATGCAGAGAGTTGTATGCTCGACCTCTCACCAACACTAGGTCTTTCAACTGTCCTTGAGCCTGATTCCACTGACGTGCCAGGCACTCCTGAAGCGGGCGCATATGTAGTCTTGCGTGCGGGACTATGAAGATGCAGGAGGCCATCATGCCTATCAACTGCATGAACACTTTCGCTGGAAGAGAGTGTTTAGGTCTGAATTTCTGTATCAGCAATTGCATGCTGTTTATCCTCACTGAATTTGGCTGTGCTTTGGTCGCCAGAGTGTCTATTGTCGCGCCCAGATACTGCCGTACGTGGGCGGGTTCTAGATGTGACTTTGGGTAATTCAGTGAGAATCCCAGATCGTGAAGGAGATGAATGGTGTGGGACATGTGGTTGGCACACAGCTGGGCAGACTTCGCTTGGACAAGCCAGTCGTCCAGATAAGGGTAGACATGTATGTGCTGCCTCCGTAGGTGTGCTGCCACTGTCGCCAGACACTTTGTAAATACCCTGGGTGCTGGTGTCACTCCGAAAGGTAGGACCTTGAACTGGTAATGTTGGTCCTGAATGGTGAACCTGAGATATTTTTGTGTGATGGGTGTATTGGTATGTGAAAATACGCATCTTTTAGGTCCAGTGTTGCAAGGAAATCTCCCTGACTTAGCAACGGTAGCACCTGCTGTAGGGTGAGCATGTGAAAATGCTCTGACAGAATATACTCATTCAGAGGCCTTAGGTCGAGTATGGGTCTTAGAGACCCGTCTTTCTTGGGAATTAGGAAGTACAGTGAGTACACCCCTGATCCTTGTTCTGCTAGAGGCACGAGCTCTATGGCTCCTTTTTGCAGCATGCTGGTGACTTCCTGCTGCAATAACTGCAAGTGCTCTGCGGACATAGGACGGTGTCTTGGTGGTATGTTTGGTGGAGTGTCTGTAAGCTCTAGACAATACCCGTACTATACAATATATCTCACCCACCTGTCTGTTGTGATGGACTTCCAGACAGGCAGGAACTGTTGTAGTCTCCCCCCAACAGGTGTTAGATGGTCGGGGGGCAGTGACAAGACGTCACTGTTTGTTGTTAGCAGAGGATCTGGAGTTGTTGTTTCCTCTTCTTCTGCCTTTGACGTTGTTTCCTCTGTATACACCTCTGTTGTTTTTACTGTAGGTGGGTTGTGTACCTCCCTTGTTGAATTGGCCCTGTTGTGTATTTTGGCCTCTTGACGGTCCTCTGTTGCTTGAGCGACGAAAAGAACCGCCACAAAACTGCTAGGTCTGTAAAGCCCCCATTGATTTTGCGGTTTCCGTATCCTTTTTTATTTTCTCTAGTGTGTTATCTACCTCTGGGCCAAACAAGTAGTCCATGTTGACTGGTTGATTAAGAATTGTTGTCTGTATCTCTGGTTTGAACCCGGAGATTCTTAACCAGGCGTGACGTCTCAGCAGCCCTTGCTGCAGTGTCAGCTATGTCCAGTGCACACTTAATAGAAGCATTAGATATGAGCTTCCCTTCTTGTATTAGCAGTTCTGCCCCTTCTTTGTGTATGTCTGGGAGGTGCTGCAGTAAAGCTTCCAGAGTGTCATAATGAGCTCTGTCATATCGTGCCAGAAGTGCTTGTGTGTTGGCAATGCGCCAGATGTTTGCTGCCTGCGCTGCCACTCTCTTCCCCGATGTTTCTAGCACTTTGGACTCTTTATCTGGGGGAGGCGCTTCCCCTGAGGTTTGTGAGTTCGCCCTCTTCCTTGCGTTAGCTACTACCATGGAGTCTAACGGCAATTGTCCTCTAATATAGGGTGGATCCACCGGGGCTGCCCTATACTTTTTCTCTATCCTAGGGTTTATCACCCTTGCTCTGGTGTTTTCCTTGAAAATATCATTGGCGTGTTTGAGAACGCCCTTGAGCATAGGCAGAGTTTTTACATTTCTTTCAGAGGTTGCGAATGTGTCCATAAGGAAGTCCTCTTCAATGGTGTCACTGTAAAGTTCCACATCGTGGTTTAATGCGGCCCTTTCAATGAGGGCATTGAAATCTGCAGTGTCTTCGGTAGGCGATGTTTTGACATGATAGACTGCTTTCGGGGTCATTTCGAGGGTCGGCAGGGTCTGCCCATGTTAGTGTCTGATCGTCACGATCAGGGTCCATGGCGTCGTCATCACCATCATTGGTGTTGTCCCCTGCTCCTGCATCTGTAGGTGATTGGGGTTCTTGATTAAAAGTCTGCACCCTCTCCATCATTACCGGCGTTGATGGCGATCCCCTTTTCCTCTTCAGGGGTATCTTGAAGGGCTCCATTGGCTTTTCTGGGGTTATCTTCCTTTTGAGTATGGAGAGTCTCCCCGTCTCCGAGTCGATAAATTGTCTCGGTTCTAGTTCTTCGTCTTCTTCTGCAGCCCTTGGAATCGCTGTTGATGGTCTGACAGGTTCCGCAGTCTTTCTCAGCTGGAAGATCTTTGGCATGACTGGCGGCAGTAGGCCATATTTTATCGGCTCCGACGTAGCCAGTACGGTAACCAGCTTCGTGGCCGTTGTTTTCTTTGTTCCAGGCATTGAAGCTTTATCCTTGATCCTTTGGAACGACTCCATCCCCCTTATGGTCATGAATTTAGAGTCTTGAGCCGGTTCGACAGATGGTTTTGACCCGACGGTATTCTTCGGTCCCATCTTCGTCCTAGGATCGACGGCTTGTGTCGATTCGAGCCTCATCTGGGCAACGACTCTCTTCGGTGCCAGTTTCTTCGATTCGATGGCTTTCTTGGCCTTCGTTACCGTGGTACTCGAATCGAGGGCTTGCTGGAAGGTTCCAGAAGCGAAGTCCCTCATTTCTGTTGTCAGCTCCGAGGGTATCGATGCCTTGGCGCCGCCCATAGCCAGTTGCAGTTTCGATTTTGTCTGCAATGGCTTCGGTTTCGTTTTCATGAAATCAACTAAAGTTGGTTTCGAAACCGATGGCTCGTATATAATGTTCGAAGCCGGGCCTTTTTGCGGGGCTGTTGAACTTGATTGTAGATCTTGGGTAAGGCCTCGTGGTGATCCCTCGACCTGAGCCGAATCGATATTTTGTTCATCGGCCCCCGTTTCAACGGTTGGGCCTAGCTCCTCAGAGGTATCTTTTTCGGCCCCCAAGGCCTGAACGTCGTCTCCTACCTCGTCGACGACTTCATGCTCTTGTTCTTCTTCCTCAAGATATACATCTTCTTCTTCCTCATACTCCGATGCCTCTTCGGATCCATGTTCCGATGGCTCGGGCTGGGTCTGTATTTCGATTACATCATCGTCTCCGGTCTCGAAGATGTTCTCCGGCTCCGGCGCTTCTCTCCTCTATTCCAGTCGAGCCGCGCGCCGAGTTTTGAGGGTTTTCCTTGACCTGAATGGAGCACAGGCCATACACTGTCCCTCGTCGTGCTTAGGGGACAGGCATTTGTTGCACACAGGGTGTGCATCGTTGACTGCATACTTTGCATTGCAAAGTGGACATCTTTTGAAGAGGCCTCGACTCTCCATGGTCAAAAAACTCGATGTGAGAGAAGAGCGGAAGCCTCCCGAAGTCGATGTCTAACGAATAAAGTCTATCGATGCCGATCGCAAACTATACCGACGCTCGAAAGCCTTCTGGCTTCAAACTAAAAGTTTCCTAACTTGAGCTAAGATTTTTACCATCCGAACCCAATGGTGGAAAAAAACAATCTGAGGATGGAGAGGAGGCCCATGCGCACTGTAGTCCAGGGGAGGAGCCAACTATCTCGTGATACTTCGAAGACTTCTCCAGGACAACAATGTGCAATCATCCGGACCCAACACTAGGCGGCGATCTATGCACAGATATGAATTCAGCAGCCCACATGCCTCGAACATATAATATATATATACACAGACTTCTTTCTCCAAGACCTGGTAAAATCTTTGCCTTCCTTTGTGTTAGATACGGGTGATTTCCTCAAGAAAGTGTATGATGTAAGGTGGAAATCTAGCTATCTACTAATATCTCTGGATGTACCCGCATTATACACCAGTATACATCACATGGACGGCCTGAGAGCAGTGCAGCACTTTCTAGGCTCCAGACCAGAGGGGTTAAAAGACCATACCCGCATGTTTATAGACATGATCAGGCTATGTCTGGAGAGCAATATCTTTCTATTTGGAAAACAGTTGTTTCAGCAAATCAGAGGAGTGGCAATGGGGGCCTGCTTTTCTCCCAGTTACGCCTGTCTGCACATGGGCTACTGGGAGGAGCAGGTCCTCTTGTCGAAATTTGCAGACACCATGTCCACCAAAATAGTGAAATGGTTGAGGTACATAGATAACCTCTTTGCAATTTGGGATGGCTCAGCACAAGAGGCGACTGAGTTCATTGACAAATTACATGACAATGGTTTGAATCTACAGTTCACTAGTCATATATGTGACAAATCCATATGTTTCTTGGACATAGAAGGTTTTGTAAGAGGGGACAAACTTGAAACCAAGCTGTATCGGAAAAACACAACAGGCAACAGTGTCCTCCATGCAGATAGCCATCATCCTGCCCATCTTATAAGGAGCATACCTTATGGAGAAATGCTCTGTATAAGACGGATCTGCAGTACAGAATCAGACTGTAAAGCAGCCCAACAACTATGCAGCAACAGATTCAGACAGAGGGGTTACAATAGCGAGGTCATAGAAAGAGCAATGAATCGAGCCAATTCGCAGGACAGGGCATCCCTCCTATCTGTAACATCCCATGACGCAGTACCCTCACAGTCCACAACGGTGCATAATAAGAAAGCTAAAACCCGCAAAATTGAAAGTGAAACCAAATTGATTTTCACTTTCAATAACCAACACAGGACTATTAGAAATATAGTCAAGCGCAACTGGTCACTGATTACGAGTGACCCAGTACTGTGCAATCAAATTGGTGGGGCACCGAGTATAGCGTACAAGAGAGCAAGAACTCTATGCAATTGTCTGGTATCAAGTAGCCCTGAGATCAGGACTACGGGCTTGTGGTTAGATTCAAGCAAGGGGTTTCTGAAATGCTCATCTTGCAAAGTTTGCAAGAATGGAGTAAGCAGAACAGAGTATTCCACGCCATTCAACAGCATACCTACCACCATCAAGTACAAACTGACGTGCCGCACCGAGTACGCAGTGTATGTGCTGGAGTGTTCCTGTGGTCTACGCTATGTCGGTAGCACGAGACCACAGGTGTACAAACGTATACTCCAGCACTTAAGGGCCATTACCAACGGGAACACTGCGTACCCGGTAGCGAGGCACTTTGGTGAGACTCATGACAAGAAAGCATCCGAGTTGAGGTACTTTGTCATTGACACGGTCCCACCTCAGAGAAGAGGCGGTGACCGGGAACAACTATTGCGTAGGCTGGAAACTCATCACATTATCCTACTTGATACCAAAAATCCTCATGGACTCAATGCAGGGGAAGATTGCCACACCAATCTTTAGGAAACATGCAAACAGTAATATTTGTGGTATTCAGTAACAGGTTAGGTGCCTCGGCATTTTCATTTATATTTTAACTGCAATAATATTGCATTTTTCTAATATTCACGTCAACAATGGGTATCACGCAACCTTTTTTAGCCAAGATTCAGTATTTGCCAATTTTGTACATAGGTCCGCTTGTTGCACATTGTGGTTAAAAAGGCCCACTGGGGCATAATAATGGTAACCTTTGGTCTATTAATATCTATGAGTATCAACCAACATCGGATGTACAATCATAAAAGGTGGAGTGCAGGAATTACTGGGAGATAACAACTTCATTCCCAGAGTGAGAGTATATTTTTATATATATTTATACTTTTATATTCTGTTGTGTATTTATTTTGGAATATTTATATATTTATCTAAATATTAGCACATCCCCCTCCCCCTTTTCCTCCAATTGCTGCTTCAACTGTATATATATGAAGATATTGAAGAAGTGTGGCTCACTGGTTAGAGGCGGCAGACCCGTAAGCAGAGGACGGCCCGGGACCAGGGTTCAATTCCCGACGCGGCAGGGTCGTGGACCAGGGTCAGCGGACTCGATAATTCTCGCTTTGGTGCCTACTCTAGTCAGGGACCACACTCGGCAACTCTGGGCATTAGCTTGCCTCATCTTCACAACGGCCCCCCCAGACCGCCGGGGATGCTTGGTCGCACCTTGGAGATACCCATTAGGGACCATCTCTCAGGGTGAGCCAGGACGGGTTCCCCAGCGGTCGAAGCGCAGAGATACTCCTCCGGGAGTTGATTCTAGCGCTATATAAACCCACAATTAATTTATTAATTAATATTTATATTGGTGATTATATATTTGTATTTATGCATTTATTAGAACTGATTGCACAACATGTTATTTATTGTTGGGAATTTACTGACCACCTCAGTTTATAGACCATTGATAACCATGGATTAACTTTGCACAAGTGTGTGTTTCTACATTCATGCAGTAATGGAGTTTTAACCGTATGGCTTTTATGTCTATTGCATTTGGCACTGTATCATGGTATCGTATCACTTTAAAAGGAGCACATCTGCCCCAAGACGTTGTCATGTGATCAAGGTGCTTCGGGCACCGAAATGCGTCTTGGTCGAGTGGTGAAGAGCACAATAAACTGCTGAGCACTATACCTGGGTTTGCTTCGTCTTCTTTTGCTGCCGGACCTCTGCAGGACGTCTCTATGCCGAATATATATATATATATATATATATATATATATATATATATATATATATATATATAATTGCAAATTGCGCAAGCGCTTTTGGCAAGGGCTCAACCACACACTTCACACCATCCGGTTGTATCATGGCTCCCAAAGCGGAGATTGTAGATTTCCTTTTGATTTCGAAGACAGTCCGACGCGTTTCGGGGCCAAACCCGCCCCTTCTTCATGGACACACAGAAGGAAACACCAGACTCGGCTCACACTTTCCAAGCTCTTTATTGCTTGAGAAGGGCGTCGTCCGCCCTGAGTGGGTGGAGTTACGATGCCGGGGCTTATGGTTCTTGCAGTCCTGTGAGTCAAGTGGGTCATCAGCCCTTGAGTAGGGGTGGCTTTTCCCTGTGTAAGTGTTGTCATTAAAAAAACCTTCAGTTGCAGGCAAGGGTAAATCTTCAACCAGCGCTGTCATTTGATATTGAAGTCTGTGCTGTCAAGCGGTTATGGTTCCAACCACTTCAGGCTGCTACTGCATGGATACTTGTTCCGAGTTGGCAGCGGAGCTCCTTGCCACGACCAGGCGGGCCGTTAGTAATGTTTTTCAGCAAATTGCGCAAGCGCTTTTGGCAAGGGCTCAACCACACACTTCAGACCATCCGGTTGTATCATGGCTCCCAAAGCGGAGATTGTAGTTTTCCTTTTGATTTCGAAGACAGTCCGACGCGTTTCGGGGCCAAACCCGCCCCTTCTTCATGGACACACAGAAGGAAACACCAGACTCGGCTCACACTTTCCAAGCTCTTTATTGCTTGAGAAGGGCGTCGTCCGCCCTGAGTGGGTGGAGTTACGATGCCGGGGCTTATGGTTCTTGCAGTCCTGTGAGTCAAGTGGGTCATCAGCCCTTGAGTAGGGTGGCTTTTCCCTGTGTAAGTATTGTCATTAAAAAAACCTTCAGTTGCAGGCAAGGGTAAATCTTCAACCAGCGCTGTCATTTGATATTGAAGTCTGTGCTGTCAAGCGGTTACGGTTCCAACCACTTCAGGCTGCTACTGCTTGGATACTTGTTCCGAGTTGGCAGCGGAGCTCCTTGCCACGACCAGGCGGGCCGTTAGTAATGTTTTTCAGCAAATTGCGCAAGCGCTTTTGGCAAGGGCTCAACCACACACTTCACACCATCCGGTTGTATCATGGCTCCCAAAGCGGAGATTGTAGATTTCCTTTTGATTTCGAAGACAGTCCGACGCGTTTCGGGGCCAAACCCGCCCCTTCTTCATGGACAGACAGAAGGAAACACCAGACTCGGCTCACACTTTCCAAGCTCTTTATTGCTTGAGAAGGGCGTCGTCCGCCCTGAGTGGGTGGAGTTACGATGCCGGGGCTTATGGTTCTTGCAGTCCTGTGAGTCAAGTGGGTCATCAGCCCTTGAGTAGGGTGGCTTTTCCCTGTGTAAGTGTTGTCATTAAAAAAACCTTCAGTTGCAGGCAAGGGTAAATCTTCAACCAGCGCTGTCATTTGATATTGAAGTCTGTGCTGTCAAGCGGTTACGGTTCCAACCACTTCAGGCTGCTACTGCATGGATACTTGTTCCGAGTTGGCAGCGGAGCTCCTTGCCACGACCAGGCGGGCCGTTAGTAATGTTTTTCAGCAAATTGCGCAAGCGCTTTTGGCAAGTGCTCAACCACACACTTCACACCATCCGGTTGTATCATGGCTCCCAAAGCAGAGATTGTAGATTTCCCTTTGATTTCGAAGACAGTCCGACGCGTTTCGGGGCCAAACCTGCCCCTTCTCCATGGACACACAGAAGGAAACACCAGACTCGGCTCACACTTTCCAAGCTCTTTATTGCTTGAGAAGGGCGTCGTCCGCCCTGAGTGGGTGGAGTTACGATGCCGGGGCTTATGGTTCTTGCAGTCCTGTGAGTCGCCCTTCTCAAGCAATAAAGAGCTTGGAAAGTGTGAGCCGAGTCTGGTGTTTCCTTCTGTGTGTCCATGAAGAAGGGGCAGATTGGCCCCGAAACGCGTCGGACTGTCTTCGAAATCAAAAGGAAATCTACAATCTCCGCTTTGGGAGCCACGATACAACCTGATGGAGTGAAGTGTGTGGTTGAGCCCTTGCCAAAAGCGCTTGCGCAATTTGCTGAAAAACATTCCTAACGGCCCGCCTGGTCGTGGCAAGGAGCTCCGCTGCCAACGCGGAACAAGTATCCATGCTGTAGCAGCCTGAAGTGGTTGGAACCGTAACCGCTTGACAGCACAGACTTCAATGTCAAATGAAAGCGCTGGTTGAAGATTTACCCTTGCCTGCAACTGAAGGTTTTTTTAATGACAACACTTACACAGGGAAAAGCCACCCTACTCAAGGGCTAATGAACCTTTTGACTCACAGGACTGCAAGAACCATAAGCCCCGGCATCATAACTCCACCCACTCAGGGCGGACAACGCCCTTCTCAAGCAATAAAGAGCTTGGAAAGTGTGAGCCGAGTCTGGTGTTTCCTTCTGTGTGTCCATGAAGAAGGGGCGGGTTTGGCCCCGAAACGCGTCGGACTGTCTTCGAAATCAAAAGGAAATCTACAATCTCCGCTTTGGGAGCCACGATACAACCGGATGGAGTGAAGTGTGTGGTTGAGCCCTTGCCAAAAGCGCTTGCGCAATTTGCTGAAAAACATTCCTAACGGCCCGCCTGGTCGTGGCAAGGAGCTCCGCTGCCAACGCGGAACAAGTATCCATGCAGTAGCAGCCTGAAGTGGTTGGAACTGTAACCGCTTGACAGCACAGACTTCAATGTCAAATGACAGCGCTGGTTGAAGATTTACCCTTGCCTGCAACTGAAGGTTTTTTTAATGACAACACTTACACAGGGAAAAGCCACCCTACTCAAGGGCTAATGAACCTTTTGACTCACAGGACTGCAAGAACCATAAGCCCCGGCATCGTAACTCCACCCACTCGGGGCGGACGACGCCCTTCTCAAGCAATAAAGGGCTTGGAAAGTGTGAGCCGAGTCTGGTGTTTCCTTCTGTGTGTCCATGAAGAAGGGGCGGGTTTGGCCCCGAAACGCGTCGGACTGTCTTCGAAATCAAAAGGAAATCTACAATCTCCGCTTTGGGAGCCACGATACAACCGGATGGAGTGAAGTGTGTGGTTGAGCCCTTGCCAAAAGCGCTTGCGCAATTTGCTGAAAAACATTCCTAACAGCCCGCCTGGTCGTGGCAAGGAGCTCCGCTGCCAACGCGGAACAAGTATCCATGCAGTAGCAGCCTGAAGTGGTTGGAACCGTAACCGCTTGACAGCACAGACTTCAATGTCAAATGACAGCGCTGGTTGAAGATTTACCCTTGCCTGCAACTGAAGGTTTTTTTAATGACAACACTTACACAGGGAAAAGCCACCCTACTCAAGGGCTAATGAACCTTTTGACTCACAGGACTGCAAGAACCATAAGCCCCGGCATCGTAACTTCACCCACTCAGGGCGGACGCGGCCCTTCTCAAGCAATAAAGAGCTTGGAAAGTGTGAGCCGAGTCTGGTGTTTCCTTCTGTGTGTCCATGAAGAAGGGGCGGGTTTGGCCCCGAAACGCGTCGGACTGTCTTCGAAATCAAAAGGAAATCTACAATCTCCGCTTTGGGAGCCACGATACAACCGGATGGAGTGAAGTGTGTGGTTGAGCCCTTGCCAAAAGCGCTTGCGCAATTTGCTGAAAAACATTCCTAACGGCCCGCCTGGTCGTGGCAAGGAGCTCTGCTGCCAACGCGGAACAAGTATCCATGCAGTAGCAGCCTGAAGTGGTTGGAACCGTAACCGCTTGACAGCACAGACTTCAATGTCAAATGACAGCGCTGGTTGAAGATTTACCCTTGCCTGCAACTGAAGGTTTTTTTAATGACAACACTTACACAGGGAAAAGCCACCCTACTCAAGGGCTAATGAACCTTTTGACTCACAGGACTGCAAGAACCATAAGCCCCGGCATCGTAACTCCACCCACTCAGGGCGGACGACGCCCTTCTCAAGCAATAAAGAGCTTGGAAAGTGTGAGCCGAGTCTGGTTTTTCCTTCTGTGTGTCCATGAAGAAGGGGCGGGTTTGGCCCCGAAACGCGTCGGACTGTCTTCGAAATCATCAGGAAATCTACAATCTCCGCTTTGGGAGCCACGATACAACCGGATGGAGTGAAGTGTGTGGTTGAGCCCTTGCCAAAAGCGCTTGCGCAATTTGCTGAAAAACATTCCTAACGGCCCGCCTGGTCGTGGCAAGGAGCTCCGCTGCCAACGCGGAACAAGTATCCATGCAGTAGCAGCCTGAAGTGGTTGGAACCGTAACCGCTTGACAGCACAGACTTCAATGTCAAATGACAGCGCTGGTTGAAGATTTACCCTTGCCTGCAACTGAAGGTTTTTTTAATGACAACACTTACACAGGGAAAAGCCACCCTACTCAAGGGCTAATGAACCTTTTGACTCACAGGACTGCAAGAACCATAAGCCCCGGCATCGTAACTCCACCCACTCAGGGCGGACGACGCCCTTCTCAAGCAATAAAGAGCTTGGAAAGTGTGAGCCGAGTCTGGTGTTTCCTTCTGTGTGTCCATGAAGAAGGGGCGGGTTTGGCCCCGATACGCGTCGGACTGTCTTCGTAATCAAAAGGAAATCTACAATCTCCGCTTTGGGAGCCACGATACAACCGGATGGAGTGAAGTGTGTGGTTGAGCCCTAGCCAAAAGCGCTTGCGCAATTTGCTGAAAAACATTCCTAACGGCCCGCCTGGTCGTGGCAAGGAGCTCCGCTGCCAACGCGGAACAAGTATCCATGCAGTAGCAGCCTGAAGTGGTTGGAACCGTAACCGCTTGACAGCACAGACTTCAATGTCAAATGACAGCGCTGGTTGAAGATTTACCCTTGCCTGCAACTGAAGGTTTTTTTAATGACAACACTTACACAGGGAAAAGCCACCCTACTCAAGGGCTAATGAACCTTTTGACTCACAGGACTGCAAGAACCATAAGCCCCGGCATCGTAACTCCACCCACTCAGGGCGGACGACGCCCTTCTCAAGCAATAAAGAGCTTGGAAAGTGTGAGCCGAGTCTGGTGTTTCCTTCTGTGTGTCCATGAAGAAGGGGCGGGTTTGGCCCCGAAACGCGTCGGACTGTCTTCGAAATCAAAAGGAAATCTACAATCTCCGCTTTGGGAGCCACGATACAACCGGATGGAGTGAAGTGTGTGGTTGAGCCCTTGCCAAAAGCGCTTGCGCAATTTGCTGAAAAATATATATATATATATATATATATATTACCTACTGGCGGTCGCCAGTAGGTATATATAGTTAGGATTTTTTCCCTATGGGATTTCTGAAAATTCTATGTCTAATAACTTTGGCGTTTGTGGACGGAATCGGCTGAAATTTTCAGGAAAATGGCACATTTTGTTTCTGAGCAGCTCCTGGAAATTTGGGGGGGTTTCGTCAAGGGGGGGCTGAGAAAAAAGGGGGGTCCCAAAACGCGTTTTTAACATTGAGTTTTCCATAGGGCGGTTGGACTCACTTTTAGCTCGAACGGCTGAATGGATTTGCACGAAACTTGGCAAAATTGTAGGGACTGTTAGCCCGATGTGCCTTTGCTAGGTCTCAATATATGTGCTTCAGTGGATTTTGAGAAATTAACGTTTAAATCAAGATATATATCTGTAACAGCGCTCCGGGCAGCGCTCCGGTTCGCGAACTTTTCGCGTATCGGAACTTTGCGTAGCGAAGCTGATTGGCTCTCCGGTGTCTGTCAACATTCTAAACAGTCCGGTGCGGCCGCCATCTTGTCTCTCGGTAGGATCGAGAGACAAGAGGAGGCCAAAACAAAGGGGGAAATGAAGGAAAGGGGGCAAGGTAGACCCCTTCTGACCCCCTAGGATTGATGAGGGGGATATTATAGAGCCACGCCGGGCCCAAAAAAAAAAAATCCGATTTTTTCGCCGTAGAGACGCGTCTTGGTTCGCGAACCGGGCAGCTAACCGGGCAGCTAACCGGGAAGCTAACCGTCAGTGTAACCCAAAAAAAAAAAAAAAAATTCCGATTTTTTCGCCGTAGAGACGCGTCTTGGTACGCGAACCGGGCAGCTAACCGGGCAGCTAACCAGGAAGCTAACCGGCAGTGTAACCCAAAAAAAAAAAAAATCAGATTTTTTCGCCGTAGAGACGCGTCTTGGTATGCGAACCGGGCAGCTAACCGGGCAGCTAACCGGGAAGCTAACCGGCAGTGTAACGGGAGTCTGAGGAGTAGCTGATTGGCTGTCAATATTGTAAACAGTCCGGAGCGGCCGCCATCTTGTCTCTCGGTAGGATCGAGAGACAAGAGGAGGCAAAAACAAAGGGGGAAATGAAGGAAAGAGGGCAAGGTAGACCCCTTCTGACCCCCTAGGATTGATGAGGGGGATATTATAAAGCCACGTGGGGCCAAAAAAAAACAAACAAAAAAATCCGATTTTTTCGCCGTAGAGACGCGTCTTGGTACGCGAAATGGGCAGCTAACCGGGCAGCTACCGGGAAGCTAATCGGCAGTGTAACGGGAGTCTGAGGAGAAGCTGATTGGCTGTTATCATTGTAAACAGTCTGGAGCGGCCGCCATCTTGTCTCTCTGTGGGATCGAGAGACAAGAGGTGGAAAAAAAAAAGGTGTAAATGAATGAAAGGGGACCCCTCCTGAACCCCTAGGATTGATGAGGGGGCTATTAAAGTTCCCTGGGGGGTGAAAAAAAAAAAATTGCGATTTTTCGCGGTAAAGGTGCTTCCTGGTACGTTAACCGGGCAGCTAACCGGCAGCGTAACGGGAGTCCGACATATTGTGTTTTTTGAACGTTTGTGATATGTGCACGTGTGGATTTTGTCTAATTAAGGTTAAAAAAATATATATATATCTTTAAGCGTGTTCTGGCGCGCTTACGTTTTGGGTTTGGTTTGCGCTGCAGAGACGATACGTCACGGTTATGCGATGCATCATGAGGCGTCTCACGGGCTACGTGATACGTCACTTAATAAAGAATATATTTTACAGCTATAGATATTAGCTTTTAAAAAACCAATGAAATTCACAGAAAAAACCATAGGTTATAGACCATATATAGTTAGGAATTTGCATTTACAAAACCTTGAAAATTCACTGAAAAAACCATAGGTTATAGACCATATATAGTTAGGGATTAGCATTTAAAAAACCTTATTTTATTTGCACAAAACCATTGAAATTCCATATATAGTTAGTTGCACTAACTATATATCGCGGACCCGCAATCCACTGCTAATGATGTCACATATTACATCATTCATGACATGGTCAGTGACATCACTGATGACATCACTGATGACATCTCAAATGACATCACTGATGACATCACTGATGACATCTCATTTGACATTACTGATCACATCACTGATGACATCATTCATGTGATTATACGATGAACCTCTTCAGACTCTGATATAACCTTAGATACACTCAGTGTAAACAGACACTCACAGACTGTCACTCATCCATGGAGTTACTCACACACCTAGTCAGTCATGCAAAGAATCAATCACACCTCCATTTCCTAAACTATACAGTTATACACATCTTACTTATTCGAACATATACTAACACATATTTACTCTTTTATACAATCTCTGATACAAGTTCACAATGATCCATACAGCCACTCACACATTCACTGGCTCTTATGCACAGTAATTTATATATGTGAACTCTCACATGTACTGTGTTTTACATATGTACTTACTTTGACATGTAGCACTGAGATATCCATTCACTCACCAATACTCTCGTACACAGTCAACCACCCATACAGCTGTTTCCACATGCAGTTTTGAACCCATAGATCTAGTGAATCAACTGTTCACACATGTATGCACAGAGTCACACACCTCCCAGCCACCCCCACACACACACACTCACTCTCCCATACAAATACTTGGACAACCAATCAATAACCCATACAGTTACTCATATAGCTACTGATCAACACATGCAGCAGTTCATAGAACAACAGATATAATGATGCACAAATTAAGACAGTTTAGTCACTAACCCATGCACTCAGTGAGACACATTTAATCACTCTCTCATACAGTCAGTCATGCACCTACTAAATCCTTCATCCAGACACTTATACATCCACTCATTCTTCAATATGTAAGACATATTTTAACTTTACAGAAACAGACAGTCACTGGATGATGTCATCAGTGATGTCATCAGTGATGTCATTTGAGATGTCATCAGTGATGTCATCAGTGATGTCACTGACCATGTCATGAATGATGTAATATGTGACATCATTAGCAGTGGATTGCGGGTCCGCGATATATAGTTAGTGCAACTAACTATATATGGAATTTCAATGGTTTTGTGCAAATAAAATAAGGTTTTTTAAATGCTAATCCCTAACTATATATGGTCTATAACCTATGGTTTTTTCAGTGAATTTTCAAGGTTTTGTAAATGCAAATTCCTAACTATATATGGTCTATAACCTATGGTTTTTTCTGTGAATATATATATATATATATATATATATATATATATATATATTTATATATATATATATATATATATATATATATATATATATACATATATATATATATATATATATATTCAATGAAAAAACCATAGGTTATAGACCATATATAGTTAGGAATTCGCATTTACAAAACCTTATTTTACTCGCATAAAACCATTGAAATTCCATATATAGTTAGTTGCGCTAACTATATATCGCGCACCCGCAATCCACTGCTGATGATGTCACATATTACATCATTCATGACATGGTCAGTGACATCACTGATGACATCACTGATGACATCTCAAATGACATCACTGATGACATCACTGATGACATCTCATTTGACATTACTGATCACATCACTGATGATATCATTCATGTGATAATACGATGAACCTCTTCAGACTCTAATATAACCTTAGATACAATCAGTGTAAACAGACACTCACAGACTGTCACTCATCCATGGAGTTACTCACACACCTAGTCAGTCATGCAAAGAATCAATCACACCTCCATTTCCTCAACTATACAGTTATACAAACTTTACTTATTCAAACATATACTAACACATATTTACTCTCTTATACAATCCCTGATACAAGTTCACAATGATCCATACAGCCACTCACACATTCACTGGCTCTTATGCACAGTTATTTATATATGTCAACTCTCACATGTACTGTGTTTTACATATGTACTTACTTTGACATGTAGCACTGAGATATCCATTCACTCACCAATACACTCATGCACACAGTCAACCGCCCATACAGCTGTTACCACATGCACTTTTGAAACCATACCTCTAGTGAATCAACTGCTCACACATCTATGCACAGAGTCATACACCTCCCAGCCACCCACACACACACTCAGTCTCCCATACAAATACTAAGGTAACCAATCAATAACCCATATAGTTACTCATATAGCTACTTATCAACACATGCAACAGTTTACAGAACAACAGACATAATGATGCACAAATTAAGACAGTTTAGTCACTAACCCATGCACTCAGTGAGACACATTTAATCACTCACTCATACAGTCAGTCATGCACCTACTAAATCCTTCATCCAGACACTTATACATCCACTCATTCTTCAATATGTAAGACATATTTTAACTTCACAGAAACATACAGTCACTGGATGTTGTCATCAGTGATGTCATTTGAGATGTCATCAGTGATGTCATCAGTGATGTCACTGACCATGTCATGAATGATGTAATATGTGACATCATCAGCAGTGGATTGCGGGTGCGCGATATATAGTTAGCGCAACTAACTATATATGGAATTTCAATGGTTTTATGCGAGTAAAATAAGGTTTTGTAAATGCGAATTCCTAACTATATATGGTCTATAACCTATGGTTTTTTCATTGAATTTCAATGGTTTTTTAAATGCAAATTTCTAACTATATATGGTCTATAACCTATGGTTTTTTCAGTGAATTTCATTGGTTTTTTAAAAGCTAACATCTGTAGCTGTAAAATGTATTATTCTTTAAATCCCAAAATATATTTAGATGTTTATTGATAATTTTTTTTTTAATATTTTTTTTCTTCGCTTCTAGTTCGCGAACCGGGAAGCTTTCCGTTAGCTCATCTTGATGCCGCGATCTAGTCCGCGAACCGGTCAACGTTACGTTAGCGGAACAGTGACGCGCCGCGGAAGCGCGACGTATCACGTTATCGCGTAATGCGTCTAATGACGCGCCGCGTTAGCGCTCCCGGAAGTGCTCCGGACCGCGAACCGGAAGCGATCTGGGACGCGGCGCGCGCCGCGTAACGTAAGCGGAACAGGTCATGTGACTTGTTTATCAAACTTCTCATTGGTTCATTTCACTTTTGGTTTCCAAATGATGTATGACTAGGTCATGTGACCTAAAAATAACACTTTTCATTGGCTCAGAACTTTTGTTTTCCCCAAATCAAGTAAACCCCTCCTTATTTCCTCACTCTGACTTTCATCTTGGTGAGAGAAAGACCATTTATCTGAAGATCCACAATGGCTTCCATTGTTGCTGCAGCTGGTGCACCCCCACCACCACCTCCACCTCCCCATAAGAAGAGAGGACCACCCAGTCAAATTATGACTAACAGAGAGGAGGAAGATGAGGAAGAAGAAGAAGAGGAGAGAGAGGGACAACAATTTGTTGATGAGTTGCCCCGGGTTTCTAAACGAAAAACCAGTTTCATCTGGCAGTTTTTCACCATCCCTCCTGGAACCAAGAAAGTGAATGCAAAATATGCCACCTGCCTCATCTGTGACCACAGATTGTCGAGAGGCACAGAAAAGAAGTACAGTATGGGGAACTATACAATGCACCGTCACATGAGCAGGTGGCATCCCTTGAACTACAGCCGGGCTGAGTTGAGGGATCTTGAAGACAATCCGACGGCAACTCCTGTGGCAAGATCTACATCCACATTGTCTTTGACGGGAAGAGAGGCACAAGAGACTGTGCCAAACATCCAACGTAACTTCCAGCACATGAAGGTGTCTTGTATTTACTGTGGTGCTATGCTGTCATATGGCAACATGAGTGTCAACCTCATGAACATTGCATATGAAAATCATAAGTGCCCTAATGCACCCAAAAAGTAATTTTCTTTTTTTTTGCTCCAGTTGAGCCGTTTTGAAAGCCTGTTTTTTGTTGTCTCCCCTCCTTAAAAAACACAAAAAAAACATAAAACAGTTCTAAAAATACAAAAAAATCAAAAAATGTTCAAAAAATTACAAAAAAAACATAAAACAACAAAAACAAAAAAAAACAGTTCTTTTCAGAACTACCTCCCCTTTCAAACAAAATTGCTAGAATGTTTATCACTCTGGCAAGCTCTATTTCTTTTGGTTCGCTTCAAGTTCGCTGACCGGTTCGCGAACTTTAAGCGAACTAAAAAAAATATTTTTTTAAAAAAAAAGAAGAGTTAGTATAAGGGAAGTAAACAGAGAATAATGTAAAAAGAAAGACAGCTAGAGAGAGTAAATGAGAGATACTGTCAATGACATCATCAGCAGTGCATTGCGGGTAAAAAGAGTGGAAAACATTTACCTTATAATTCTTGTTACCTTTTTTAAATATTTTTTCATACTTTCAATCTGTAAAACAAAGAACAAACATTTCAAAAAATATTAAAACATGTATTTAAAAATTAGAAAAGACAAGGGAAAAGGTTCAAAAACAAACAGTTTTTCAACAACTTTGACATTTACAGAAGTCTCTGCTTCTCTACGTTCCCTACACAATCCTAAAGATATATATTCGAAAGAAACTGTATCTTGATATTGCTGAACTGAGGCCTATTTTGAAACATGATGTTTTTCTTGCACTGCTAATGTCTCACAATAGTGATGCAATAGCAGCGCAAAAAAGATGTAAAGTCATAATAAAATTGTGTCTAACATTGTAAATGATTGTTTTAGGATGCAAATAAGATGTGTGCTTTCAAGAGCTTTCTTTGAGGTGAGGCCTCTTTTTTTTATAAAAAAAAAACACTACCCAGAAGTACAGCACTCTAAGCATTAAAATTGATATTTACAGAACTCACCTTACCCATATGTACCACACATTTCTAAATGTATATCATAAGGACAAAAAGCATAACATTAATTATACATGTTAAATGGTTTATTTTTGCTGTTCTCAGAATGTATCAAATTTCACTTAAATCAGTGACTTGAAGGTATTCATCATGTAACAGCGGGGAAAAAAAAACACAATCAAAATGACTGTGTTTAAAAAACCCATACAACCTAAGAAATCTGATTTCAAAACTTCTTAAAATTAACTTACTTTCAATGACGTCGAAGGATCTCCTATAAACAGCATCCACTCTGTTGTGCTTTAAATATTTTCAGCCCGCCACTTTCTGAAAGAAAACCTCCATCGATACGTGAAATATGTTACATAGAAAAAAAACTTCTCTCATTATATCACATGTTTCCACTAGGCCAAATCATGTTGCCGCGATTCGCAAATCTTGTAATTCTTCCAATCAAATCCCGACATTTTCTATTTTCGCAACTTTCAAAAATAAAATATTTGAGATTATTTTCACAATCCTGGACTACTAATATCTTACTCTTCTTTGTCAGTCATGTTCTCCTTTTCCTATGACACTGATACTGCTTACTATGAAGCAGACTTACTTGCATTAGGTTTATATAGTTGAATTTTTAATCGAGACAGCATTGCAGACTTACATTCCCTCTACTTAAAATTTTGGTTTTAAAAACACCAGGTAAGAATTTTTAAGGTCAAACGGCAATTTTTTTTTGAACGTTACAACAGAATCATTACAGAATGACCAGCCGTTTCCAGACTTTAAGTAAGCTGTATAATGTCCTGATGTTGTTGATGGACCATCGTGATAGATAATTGCTACAGTAACAAAAGTCCTCCCTGATATTGACAGCTGAGAAGCCACAAAATTTTTTATTAAAGTTGACAATTTTGTTCCATCAGGCCTACATCGTTGCATCATTAAAATGACATACTGGCCATATCTACGTATAAATAATGTTGACATCATATCACATTTACATTGGCTACACTCCATGTTGTGATCCGCTGCATTTACTAGCTTATTAAAGGAGACTGATTTACTGTCTGGCAAAGTTAAATATATAAATCTTTCTGAGTCTACACTAGTAGTACTTGATACCATACAGTTCTCGCAGTCATGCTGCCATTGATAAGAAAGCCCAAACAGGTGATCTACATCTACACCCTCAACTTGCAATATATCAAGCATATACATTAAAAACTCCTGACAATCTTGCTGATTATTTTCAGAGAAGTCTGTTTGACCTGAACATTCATCTAACAGATAACGAACTTCAGACACACTTTCTACTTTTGTTCGATCACTGCTACATTTCTCGAAAACAGAATTCAACAAACAGCATAAAATTTGTTCAGAATTCAACAGAATCTGTTCTTTTAAACTCTCTAGTGAAAAGAGAACATTAACCACTACATTTGCATAGCAGTTGACACCAGAACTGTTTTCAAATTGAAAACCGACAACATCTTCAACAGAATCCACTTTCTTTCTGCTAACAATTTTCGGTTCATTGACTTTTAGTCTTTTTGCAACAACCTCCCTACTATTACTGCTATTTCTACGTTTGCGGCCTACCACACACGTTTCTCAAACAAAGGATATTGAGGCAAATGTGGCGCATACTCTCTTCTTAACCTATTGTATTCCTTAACACAATCTAGATCCGCACAAATGTTTGTGACATCACAGTCAATCAAGTACAATCCCGATAAA